>NC_090349.1:47442805-47483471 GCF_035084215.1 Heptranchias perlo
CACCTCGGATGCCTAAAAATGGA
This sequence comes from Heptranchias perlo, assembly GCF_035084215.1. NCBI lineage: Eukaryota > Metazoa > Chordata > Chondrichthyes > Hexanchiformes > Hexanchidae > Heptranchias > Heptranchias perlo. Next base: position 47,442,829 of record NC_090349.1, read on the forward strand.
TTGAGCCAATTTTGGCGCAGGACGTTGGATCTCAAAATTGGGTCTTGTTGTTTCATTTTACACCCATTTACACCCATAAAACAGAAGCAACGAGGTGCAGGTTCCACTCTATTACATGCCAGGCTCAGCCTATAGGGTGTAAAGCCATTATATTACATAGAATTACACAGGATTTACAGCACAAAATCAGGCCATTCACCCAAACTGTTCTGTGCTGGTGTTTATGCTCCACACGAGCCTCCTAGAATCATAGAAAGTTTACAGCACGCAAGGAGGCCATTCGGCCATTGAGTCTGTGCTGGCTCGATGAAAGTGCAATCCAGCTAGTCCCACTCCCCCGCCCTTTCCCCATAGCCCTGCAATTGTTTCCTTTCAAGTACTTATCCAGTTCCCTTTTGAAGGCCATGATTGAATCTGCCTCCACCACGCCCTCGGGCAGTGCATTCCAGATCCTAACCACTCGCTGTGTAAAAAAGTTTTTCCTCATGTCACCTTTGGTTCTTTTGCCAATTACCTTAAATCTATGTCGTCTGGTTCTTGACCCTTCCGCCAATGGGAACAGTTTCTCTCTATCTACTCTGTCTGGACCCTTCATGATTTTGAACACCTCGATCAAATCTCCTCTCAACCTTCTCTGTTCCAAGGAGAACAATCCCAGCTTCTCCAGTCTATCCACGTAACTAAAGTCCCTCATCCCTGGAATCATTCTAGTAAATCTCTTCTGCACCCTCTCTAAGGCCTTCACATCTTTCCTAAAGTGCGGTGCCCAGAACTGGACACAATACTCCAGTTGTGGCCGAACCAGTGTTTTATAAAGGTTCAACATAACTTCCTTGCTTTTGTACTCTGTGCCTCTATTTATAAAGCCCAGGATTCCGTATGTTTTTTTAACCACTTTCTCAACCTGCCCTGCCACCTTCTCTACTCCATCTCACCCTATCAGCATATCCTTCCATTCCTTTCTCCTTCATGTGTTTATCAAGCTTCCCCTTAAATCCATCTATGCTATTCACCTCAACTACTCCTTGTGGGAGCGAGTTCCACATTCTCACCACTCTCTGGGTAAAGATGTTTCTCCTGAATTCCCTATTGGATTTATTAGTGACTATCTTATATTTATGACCCCTAGTTCTGGTCTCCCCACAAGTGGAAACATTTTCTCTACGTCTACCCTATCAAACCCTTTCATAATCTTAAAGACCTCTATCAGGTCACCCCTCAGTCTTCTCTTTTCTAAAGAAAAGAGCCCCAGCCTGTTCAGCCTTTCTCTGGATACAGAGTGGAGTAAAGGCAGAGTTAAAGACTTCAGTTCATTCTTACTTGGCATCTAAAATGGGTCAGAGATCTTCTGTTAGTAACCTGTTGCTGCCCCGTCACTAACACTCTGTAAACTCAGCAGGCCGCGTGTGGACAGCCCATGAGTCATCGAAACCAGTAATGAGGAAGGCAGAACAATGTCCCATTGGATAAGGAGAAAACACAGCCAATTATTTGAAAAGCGAGTTTAATCTGTCCCTGCCAGGAGGCAATTCATAAACCCCGGATATTGGGATCAGGAATAAGCTTCTTGTTTATAATCTGTCGACAGTTTGTGTTCAGTTTATTGCATCTCAGTGTTTCTGTCTTCAGGCTTGTGGCAGCTTTGAGCCCATTGGTCAATTGTCAAATACTCACTCCATTGGCTGGGAGGTGTTGTCTTCCCAATAGCCGTGGTCTGATATTCAGCTGTGAGGCAGAGGAAGGTGGAACAGAGTCTCAGGGCTCCCAAGGGTCACATTTACACACAGAGCCCCCAATCTGAACCACAATCAGCCAGAGATTCCCACCATCCGTAGGGTCGATGAGTGAGTGCCAAAGCACAACGTCTGGGTGAGCTGCTCACTGACTCCATCGAACTGCCCACTGGCTCCATCGAACTGCCCACTGGCTCCATCGAACTGCCCACTGGCTCCATCGAACTGCCCACTGGCTCCATCGAACTGCCCACTGGCTCCATCGAACTGCCCACTGGCTCCATCGAACTGACCACTGGCTCCATCGAACTGCCCACTGGCTCCATCGAACTGCCCACTGGCTCCATCGAACTGACCACTGGCTCCATCGAACTGCCCACTGGCTCCATCGAACTGCCCACTGGCTCCATCGAACTGCCCACTGGCTCCATCGAACTGCCCACTGGCTCCATCGAACTGCCCACTTGCTCCATCGAGCTGCCCACTGGCTCCATCGAACTGCTGGTTAAAACTTTCTGATACAAATCAAGTATCCAATAAACCTTTTTACTGATGTTTTGAAGAGGTGTGAGACGTGGAATTCCTCAGGGCTCTGCCGGTCTCCCGCCATTTCCAGGGGTTTCCTGGTTGCCCCTAAGGGGCGATGACTCCATCCACCCCAACAAGGCACATGACAGCTAGGGGCGGGGCCAGGGTCAGGAGGTCAGGGGCAGGGGGGTGTTGGAGTTCCTGCCACAGATTGGCGATACAGGTCCGCACACAATGGCACCGTCCAGTGAGTGTCCATTCTCAGTGTGTCTGCATTCACTGACTCCGGGTCGGTGACTCCGGGTCGGTGACTCCGGGTCCGTCACTCCGGGTCCGTGACTCCGGGTCCGTGACTCCGGGTCCGTGACTCCGGGTCCAGAGACTCCGGGTCCGTCACTCCGGGTCGGTGACTCCGGGTCCAGAGACTCCGGGTCGGTGACTCCGGGTCCAGAGACTCCGGGTCCGTCACTCCGGGTCCGTCACTCCGGGTCCGTCACTCCGGGTCCGTGACTCCGGGTCCAGAGACTCCGGGTCCGTCACTCCGGGTCGGTGACTCCGGGTCCAGAGACTCCGGGTCGGTGACTCCGGGTCCAGAGACTCCGGGTCCGTCACTCCGGGTCCGTCACTCCGGGTCCGTCACTCCGGGTCCGTCACTCCGGGTCCGTCACTCCGGGTCGGTGAGTTAATGTAAATTCAGATTCTTTTAAATGGATTAAATGTTGAATTGGTCAAATTGAGGTTTCTCAAATAACAGACTGAGGGTGAATTGTAACCGAGCCCGGCCTGGATTTACACATCCGCTGATGAATGGTCCGAACACGAACAAATGCAGATTAAACCCATTCTCAAAGTCATAATGGGCAGGGGGTCGATGGTGGGGGGAGGGGTCGATGGTGGGGGGAGGGGTCGATGGTGGGGGGAGGGGTCGATGGTGGGGGGAGGGGGTCGATGGTGGGGGGAGGGGGTCGATGGTGGGGGGAGGGGGTCGATGGTGGGGGGAGGGGAATGATGGTGGGGGAGGGGTCGATGGTGGGGGAGGGGGTCGATGGTGGGGGAGGGGTCGATGGTGGGGGGAGGGGGTCGATGGTGGGGGGAGGGGAATGATGGTGGGGGAGGGGTCGATGGTGGGGGGAGGGGGTCGATGGTGGGGGGAGGGGTCGATGGTGGGGGAGGGGAATGATGGTGGGGGAGGGGTCGATGGTGGGGGGAGGGGGTCGATGGTGGGGGGAGGGGTCGATGGTGGGGGGAGGGGGTTGATGGTGGGGGGAGGGGTCGATGGTGGGGGGAGGGGGTTGATGGTGGGGGAGGGGAATGATGGTGGGGGAGGGGTCGATGGTGGGGGAGGGGAATGATGGTGGGGGAGGGGTCGATGGTGGGGGGAGGGGGTCGATGGTGGGGGGAGGGGTCGATGGTGGGGGAGGGGAATGATGGTGGGGGAGGGGTCGATGGTGGGGGAGGGGAATGATGGTGGGGGAGGGGTCGATGGTGGGGGGAGGGGGTTGATGGTGGGGGGAGGGGAATGATGGTGGGGGAGGGGTCGATGGTGGGGGAGGGGTCGATGGTGGGGGAGGGGAATGATGGTGGGGGAGGGGTCGATGGTGGGGCAGCAAAACATCTGCCTCCCCCCCTCCTGTCGGACTATCTGAATGTTGGTTGATACCCAATGGAATTAGATTTTGCCTCATCTTCCTCCCTCACTGACCCATAAACCAGATGGAATTATCCGTCCAGCTGCCCATTGCTTTAACCCTTTGTTGGCCTCATCCTTTCAATATAACCTCCCTCTCCCTAAAACACACTCATTTATCCACAGCATTTTACATATCATTTTGATAACCATGTGTCTCTTCCCCATTCACTCTCTCCAGTCCCCAGCACAGCCCAGACCCCAATACTCTGCACTTTTAGCTTTAAACAAATCCAATGTCCCTTTGGGTTCCCTTTAGTTCCCTTTAGTTCTTCTGACCTTCTGTCCTTGATATCATTGGTAACAACCTGTAATCTTCTGCTGATTCATGAGTTCATCTCACCTCTTATGCTCTTGCTCCAAGACACGTGTCCAGCTCTGGGAATATTAACCCTCTGTACAATTCACTGTCCCCATATTTCACCGTGGGATCACCTGTTACAATCACTCTCCATTTCATTCATCCCTTCCATTCCTGGGCCTCCATGCCTGGGCCTCCAATGGCTGGGCCTCCGTGTCTGGGCCTCCAAGGCTTGGCCTCCATGGCTGGGCTTCCATGGCTTGGCCTCAATGCCTGGGCCTCCGTGCCTGGGCCTCCATGGCTGGGCTTCCATGGCTTGCCCCCTGTGCCTGGGCTTCCATGCCTGGGCCTCCATGGCTTGGCCTCCGTGCCTGGGCCTCCGTGCCTGGGCCTCCATGCCTGGGCCTCCATGGCTTGGCCTCCGTGCCTGGGCCTCCGTGCCTGGGCCTCCATGGCTGGGCTTCCATGGCTTGGCCTCAATGCCTGGGCCTCGATGGTTGGGCCTCCATGGCTGGGCCTCCGTGCCTGGGCCTCCGTGTCGGGGCCTTCATGGCTTGGCCTCCATGCCTGAGCCTCTGTGCCTGGGCCTCCAAGGCTTGGCCTCTGTGCCTGGGCCTCCGTGCCTGAGCCTCCATGGCTTGGCCTCCGTGCTTGGGCCTCCGTGCCTGGGCCTCTGTGCCTGAGCCTCCATGGCTGGGCCTCCGTGCCTGGGCCTCCGTGGCTGGGCCTCCGTGCCTGGGCCTCCGTGCCTGGACCTCCATGGCTGGGCCTCCGTGCCTGGGCCTCTGTATCTCCATTCATTCATTACCAACTCCTTGTTTTGTTCATTTCTCCCATCTCACTGCGTCCCTTGCCTGTCAGTGAAAAGAATCGCGTATAAGTGAGATTGTATGAAACACATTTAGAAAAGGACGCTCTGCAGTTACACAGAGAAGCTATTTTCAAAGCTTAGGAATGTTGTATTTACACTGGACCTGGACGGAGAGATTCGAACAATCAGTGCCTGATTTCATTCCTTACTATGGATTATTATGGACCCCTCTTTTCACCAGTTTTAACCAGATACTGATGACAAGTTCAGGTCTGTCTAACAAAATCCCTCTCACTAAATTATACAACTGATCCCAAAAAAGCCAGCAATGTGGAACTGGCACTGAGCTCTCAGTGAAGGGGATTAATACACAGCGGGGCAGTCTGAGGGTGTGTATCTCCTCAGTGACAGTGCTGGCACAGACAGGCCTGGTGTATTCCCAAACTCTGACACACCTGATGGTCCCACTCTATCACCAAAGGATTTAAAGCTTTGAGATAATTTCTCACTGATTTACACGATCCAGGTACATCTTATTAATCAGTTTGTTCGGGCTTGACTTTATTCTCTCCGAGAATCCAGAGTCATTACACATCCTCGGTCTCTAGCATAAGTAACTTCATTCATTGGACAATAGCCAAATTCATCTCTTGACCTTTACACAGGTCTGTGAAATGTAATGAGCCTCTCCCAGTCTTCTCCCATTGGATCATGTTGAACCAAAACAATCTTGGGCCAAATTTAGTGCTCATCAAGTTGAGGAGGGAGTTACTGGAAATGGATTCTTTTATCCTTTTGATGCAATGCTAGACTCCCCACAATGAATAGACATCCAATCTAACATCACAAACCACCATCGTCTTAATTTCTCGTTCACTCAACACGAGGTTACTGCAGAGATAAAACTGCTGGACTGACCGTTGCATCAATTATCAGCTGAGCACCACTGTGAATATTCAGCTCACTGAACACCAACGATCTGGAGTAGTGTCGAGGTTAAGTTCTGCCAGCGTAGCCTCTTGTCAAGGCCCCACGGATAAATCCCACAACCAGTGTGTGCTCGGTATCTCAACACAAAGACTTACCAACCCTCGATGAGAATTGTTTTATTGGTCGACATAATTTGCAATTGAGGTTCATCTCCATTGAGATTGGTGTTGGGAGAGAGAATAAATTAATTCTCAGCTGGAACATCTGGAAAAAGTCAGTTATCTAAAATATTGCAAAAGAAAAATTTTTTTTAAATTCATTCATGGGATGTGGGTGTCGCTGGTGAGGCCGGCATTTATTACCCATCCCTAATTGCCCCTTGAGAAGGTGGTGGTGAGCCGCCTTCTTGAACCGCTGCAGTCCGTGTGGTGAAGGTTCTCCCACAGTGCTGTTAGGAAGGGAGTTCCAGGATTTTGACCCAGCGACAATGAAGGAACGGCGATATATTTCCAAGTTGGGATGGTGTGTGACTTGGAGGGGAACGTGCAGGTGGTGTTGTTCCCATGTGCCTGCTGCTCTTGTCCTTCTAGGTGGTAGAGGTCGCGGGTTTGGGAGGTGCTGTTGAAGAAGCCTTGGCGAGTTGCTGCAGTGCATCCTGTGGATGGTACACACTGCAGCCACGGTGCGCCGGTGGTGAAGGGAGTGAATGTTTAGGGTGGTGGATGGGGTGCCAATCAAGCGAGCTGCTTTGTCCTGGATGGTGTTGAGCTTCTTGAGTGTTGTTGGAGCTGCACTCATCCAGGCAAGTGGAGAGTATTCCATCACACTCCTGGCTTGTGCCTTGTAGATGGTGGAAAGGCTTTGGGGAGTCAGGAGGTGAGTCACTCGCCGCAGAATACCCAGCCTCTGACCTGCTCTTGTAGCCACAGTATTTATGTGGCTGGTCCAGTTAAGTTTCTGGTCAATGGTGACCCCCAGGATGTTGATGGTGAGGGATTCGGCGATGGTAATGCTGTTGAATGTCAAGGGGAGGTGGTTAGACTCTCTCTTGTTGGAGATGATCATTGCCTGGCACTTGTCTGGCGTGAATGTTACTTGCAACTTATCAGCCCAAGCCTGGATGTTGGTATCCACCCACAGATCGGTGCACCTGGGGCCCCTTTTACCCAATGGCTGCTGAGCAGGACCAAATCTTATCTCATTGCCCTGTCCAACTTCCCCGGGCACCTGTGCAGTTCTGGCATCAAGAAGACCATACGTCTTAAACTGGTCAGATAATTATTTTCTGTCTCACACGGATTTAGTAAAAGGTTAACAGTTCTCACCGTGGAGGAAAAAGACAAAATACCAACGATACAAGGAACCTAAAAATAAGTCAAGGGGAGGAAATTAGTGGATTTAATACAAGTTAAAAAAAATTGGTATTGGAGAAAATAATGGGACTTAAGATGGTTGAGGACCCGATGGTCCCCACACTGGAGTATTAAAAAAATAGGTGATGAAATTCTAGATGTATTAGTCATAATTTTCAAAAGCTCTCTTGATTCAGGAATTGACCCCTTAGATTGGAACATTGCAAATGTATTATTTAAGAGAGAGAAACCAGGAAATTACAGGCCTGTCAGTTTAATGTCAGTTGTGGGGAAGTTACTGGAATCTGTCATCAGGGACAGAGTGACTGCATTTGAACAATTATGAGCTGATCAAAGAGAGTCAGCATGGATTTGTAAAGGGTAGGTCATGTCTGACTAATCTAGTGGATTTTTTTGAGATCACTAACATGGTGGATAGGGGAGCATCTGTGGGTGTTGTCTATATGGGCTTTCAGAAAGCATTTGATAAATTTCCGCACAAGAGATTATTAGCAAAAGTGAGAGCGCATGGAATTGGAGGTAGCCTTTTGACTTGGGTTGGAAATTGGTTGAGAGGCAGGAGAGTGGGGATAAAGGGAACATTCTCTGATTGTTGGGATGTGACCAGTGGTGTTCTCCAGATGTCCGTACTGGGGCCTCAGCTTTTCACCATATCTATCAATGACTTGGATGAAGGAATAGAGAGTTGTATATCCAAGTCTTCAGATGACACTGAGTTAGGAGGCACAGTAAGTAGTGTTGATGGGAGCAGGTAGTTGCAAAGGGACGTAGACAGACTAAGTGAGTGGGTAAAACTCTGGCCGATGGAGTTTAATGTGGGGAAGTGGGAGGTCATCCACTCTGGATCAGAGAAAGTCAAATCGGAATATTTTCTAATGGCGAGAGACTAGGAGGTGTGGAGGAGTGAAGGGATTTGGGTGTCCAGGTACACAAATCACTGAAATCCAGTGGACAGGTACTAAAAACAATCAAAAAGGCTAGTGGAACATTGGCCTTTATCTCAAGGGGGCTGGAATACAAAAGGGAGGAGGTGATGTTTCAGTTGTACAGAGCCTTGGTCAGACCCCATCTGGACACTGTGTTCAGTTCTGGGCCCTGCACCTCAGGAAGGATATATTGGCCTTAAGGGGGTGCAGCCCAGATTCACCAGAATGATACCGGGGCTAACAGGATCAAAACATGAGGACAGGTTGCACAGACTGGGCTTGTATTCCCTTGAGTTTAGAAGATTAGGGGGTGATCTAATCGAGGTGTTTAAAATGTTAACAGGATTCAATAGGGTAGATAGGGAGAATCTATTTCCTCTGGTGGGGGAGTCAAGAACAAGGGGACATAATCTTAATATTAGAGCCAGGCCGTTCAGGAGTGAAATCAGGAAGCACATTTCCACACATAAAGGGGAGTGGAAATCTGGAACACTCCTTCAAAAAGCTGTGGGTGCTGGGGGTCAATTGGAGCTTTCAAGACTGAGATCGATAGATTTTTGTTGGGTATCGAGGGATACGGAGCAAAGGCGGGTAAGTGGAGTGGAGGGGCAGATCAGCCATGATCTAACTGAATGGTGGAACAGGCTCGAGGGGCTGAATGGCCTCCTCCTGTTCCTATGTTATTATGTTAACAATTTCCTCAATGTTGGGGTCAATTTTCGGATGGTCGAGCGGGAGCGATCGTGGAGGGGGGGCTCCTAAAATCGGGGATTCCCGAGCCCGGCTCCAACCCGCCCACTTCCGGGTTCCCCAATGACGCGAATCGGTGCGCGCGCAGCCCCCGCATGCGGGACTCCCATCGGCAATCAAAGCTGGCGGGATCCCACTTAAGATCATTATCTGGGTACTTGAGGTCGTTTACAGACCTCATTAGTTGGAGAATTTTGGAGGATTCGGATTTTGGACTACCCAGATCGTGTTTCCCATGCTGGGGGAAACACTCCCTGTTTAAACAGACATGTTGCAGCCAGCAGCCAGTGGCAGCTGCAAAGGTCCATTTAACAGGTGCGGGGTAAACCCTCATTCATTGCAGCAGGGCACTCTGTCACCTCAGACAAAGTTTTGCCTGCCACACCGTTGTCTCCACACTCCAAATTATTAAATCATACCCTAAACTCCGCTGTCCAAACCCATTTACCTACTTTGTGGACCCCCTCACACTCACACCGTCAGGATGGTCGGTTGGGGGGGGGTGGGTCCATTGCTGCATTCATCACTCCATTGAAGGACGAGCAACATCACCAGTCTTGCCAGGCACGCCGTCCACCTCCACCACGTGGAGCTCCACAACACAGTGCTGCGCAACAGGCACCTGCACAAAGTAGTCGTGCAACTACACATACACCCACTGTAGGGTGACCCAGTGGGTGGCATCAAGGGTGTTCATGGAGAACCTCATGAAAGGGCATTATTGCACAAGCCAGTCAAGAATGGCCAAGACGTGGCAGTAGTGGTGACAATATAATATGTAATGTGAGTTGATCACAAATCAAATATAAGTAAAAACCATGACAAACCCTCAAACACCCTTGTGCATCCCCTTCATGCTCACGACACTTTTGCCTTACGCTTCCTACTGCACATATGTGATGCATGCCCTGTGGCTGCAGCACAGGTAGTGGCAGGTTGAGTGAGGCTGACCGTGAAAGAGATGCACGAGAGGGTGAGTATGAGATAGAGCCATGAGATTGTATGAGGATTGAGTTGAGTGGTAGTGGTGGGATGAGTACTGGCGAGGTGAGTAAGTGCAGGTAAGATGAGGATGAGGTTTGAGTGGGTGTGAGGAGTGATGTGACAGAGTAGTGTTGGCAGTGCAGAAGGAGATGTGGGGTGGGGGCGGTGATGTGGCAGACGGAGTGTAGGGGAATGAGTAAGTGTACTCACTTTGGCTGACCTACTTAGGTCATTGAAGCGCCTCCTGCACTGTATGCAGTTGCGTGATATGTTGGTGGTGCTGGTGACCTCCTCTGCCACCTCGAGCCAGGCCTTCGTGGTGGCAGAGGCAGGCCACTTCCTCCCGTCCGCCAGGGAGAAGATCTCTGTCCTCCCCCTCCTCCTCCTCCTCACCCCATCTAGTAGGACCTGGAGTGAGAGATCATTGAACCTGGGAGCAGCCTTCTCCCTGGGCTGCTCCATGCTGTAATTCTGGCTCCTTTCTGCAGCATCAGTCAGTGGAGGACTGCCCCTTTAAATAGGGCTCCTCTAGCTGACAGCCTATGATGCGCCTGCGCAGCTTTCCAGCGCGAAACCCGGGAGCCGAGGTAAGTGGCTTCAATTTACTCACGATCGTGTGTGGCCCCCACCGATTTCACTCGGCGCGTTACCCACACACCCAGTCGACCCCCCACTGCTGGCAATCCCCCTCCCTCCTAATATCGGGCCCGTTATATTCACTTGCTGTTCGAAAGCAGAGTTTGTCCTTGATCTATTGTTAATTCATAACCCGCAAAAGATGCTTTTATCATCAAATATCCACAGTTGTGAGCTGTGCAGAGTCTAACACTGCTCAGGACGGATGACCCTGAGCCTTTTAGCAATTTACACCCTGCTGGAGATGTTTCTGTGTGTAGATTCCCACTAATAAAATGACAGAGTCTGTGTAAAGGAACGATCCCGACTCTGTTTACTAGTTTGGTCTAACAGTTGCCACAAGTGACCCTAAACTCTCACACATACCTGTCATATCACTGGTTAGTTTACAAAAGGATTTTTATCCTGGTCTCATTTCAAAACTTCCAATGCACTTTGATTCTAGATGTAGATTTAGTGAGAGGAACTTTCTACTCACAGCTGCTCATATTTTTATCGAATTCTGCTAAATGAATAGATTAAATCTAGCCTGATGTGATTGTAATGTGATGGCCCAGGTTCTCTGTAGCTGCACAGACACTTTGCAGAACAGGACTTTGTTGTAAATTTTATCGCTGGAATGTCAGTGTCTCAATAATTACATCAATGTCCTTGACGGAGCTGTGGGCCCAGACCTCGCTCCACAACTTTAACAGCTGATCGCCATGATTCACTTTTGTTATTCCAGTCTCATGGAGAGCAGCATTGTCGGGTTCCCAAAGTTTCATAGAATCGTTACAGAACAGAAGGAGGCCATTCGGTCCATCGAGCCTGTGCCAGCTCTTTGTAAGAGCAATCCCCTTACTCCTTCCCCCGCTCTTTCCCCGAAGCCCTGCAAATTTTTTCTCTTCAACCTATGGAGGGCTGGGAAATGCTGATTCCACGGAAAGAGTTTGTTGTAAATCGGTGATGGAGTCAAATCACAACAGAGGCTGGAATAAAACCACGAGAGGCTGTGAGCGAAAAGAAGGTCAATCATTTGTCAAGTTTGCTGCTCCTGAAAACAGCTGAAATTAACGGTTACACCGTCTGACACGGGCAAGTGTAGAACCGAGCAGGAAGGGCACAGTTTGTGGTTTAAGCGTTTGCGAGTAAGTTGCTTCAGTGTTAAGAGTTAGGGAAGGGACACAAGGAGTGCCAGATACTGGCAGTATCGCTCCAATATCAGGACACAGCTGCCACACGCTGACACTACACCCGAGCCTGGGCTCAGTCTGAAACATGGAAACGGAGACAAGAAAAGGCCAAAATAAAGTAAAAATCAACAGGCAGACACAACCTAAATCATTTTCACACACTATCTCCAAGCATCTGGATACAGAGCTACATTGGAAGGATAGCAGCTGGAGGAGTTCAGAAACACCTGGATACAGAGCTACACTGGAAGGGGCCCAGCTGGAGGAGCTCAGAAACAGCTGGATAGCAAGCTACACTGGAAGGTGCCCAGCTGGAGGAGCTCAGAAACAGCTGGATACAGAGCTACACTGGAAGGGTAGCAGTTGGCAGAGCTTAGAAACAGCTGGATACAGAGCTACGTTGGAAGGGTAGCAGCTGGAGGAGCTCAGAAACAGCTGGTGTCCTGAACTCTCAGTTGGGCAATGTAAACAATTTTACAACGCCAAGTTATAGTCCAGCAATTTTATTTTAAATTCACAAGCTTTCGGAGGCTTCCTCCTTCCTCAGGTGAACGTTGTTGGCAATGTAGTGATGTGTTTGGGGTGTGATGAATAAAAAGGGATGGGACAAAAAACAATCAAAGACAAATAAGAAGTTCTTGTAGCGGAGAAGCATGAACTGAATCTTATGTTAAACTTGTATAGAACCGTGTTTAGACTGCACTCGGAGTATTGGGCACTGTTCCGGTCTCCATATTATAAAAAGGATATAGAGGCATTGGAGAGGGTGCAAAAAAGATTTACTTGGATGATACCAGAACTGAGAGGTTATACCTATCAGGAAAGATTGAACAGGCTGGGGATCCTTTCTCTAGAAAAGAGAAGACTGAGGGGTGACCTGATGGAGGTCTTTAAGATTATGAAAGGGTTTGATAGGGTAGACGGAGAGAAGATGTTTCCACTTGTGGGGGAGACCAGAACTAGGGGTCATAAATATAAGATAGTCACTAATAAATCCAGTAGGGAATTTAGGAGAAACTTCTTTACCCAGAGAGTGGTGAGAATGTGGAACTCGCTCCCACAAGGAGAGGATGAGGGGAATAGTGTAGATGCATTTAAGGGGAAGCTGGATAAACAGATGAGGGAGAAAGGAATAGAAGGATATGGTGATAGGGTGAGATGGAGTAGGGAGGGAGGAGGCTCGTGTGGAGCATAAACACCGGCATAGACCTGTTGGGCCGAATGGCCTGTTTCTGTGCTGCAGACTCGATGTCACTTGTTGAATCATGTCTATTTTTATTATAATTATGGGGGAGAGGATTTTGAACAGGATTAAATCCAGCAAGTTTGTAACTATGGGGAGTGGTCAGCAAAGGATAGTGTTATTCAGGGAACAAGAAACACTGAGTTTATGCACAGCATTTCTGATTTTTCTCCATTGCAAAAATTAAACTTTAAAACAGCTTTAAAATGTTTGCCAGCACATGTCCCTGGCACTCTGTGACTTCAATCCATAATCTCCCTGAGTTTCCTAATACTGAGATTTATTCACGTGCTGGAAGCTCAGGTCTCTCAGTCTCTGTCACCAACAACTGTCTGAAGGGAATCAGCAATTTTCAGGCCAAGTGATTGAGACTCTGTCGGGGGACCAAGGCAAAACAAAACATTCCATTCATTTCACAGTTTTATCCCTCACAATTACAGAAACACTGCTGTGAAAGACAGGAAGCAAAATTAAACTGGATTCCAATATTAGTTCAGTGATGGCTCTGTTGCAGAGACATTATTCGGGAGATTTCCAGAAACTGATCCCAAGACCTGCCAACTCCATGTAACCGCTGGTCAGTGGAGTAAAGATCCATCAGCACTGTACACGTTTACAGAGTGGTCTCTCTGTTCCATCCTATGTTACAAAATTTATCACACCCAAATGTGCTTGGAGTTACTGACAGAATCTTGACTCACCAAATTGGTCGATGTGCTTTGTAAATAGTTAAAGGACAGAGAGAAAAATAACAATACAAACACACTCACCGTCAGGGCGGGACTGTGGGTCACAGTCACTCTCTCTGATCATGAATCTCACTCCCGTACTGTTCTTATTGGGGTCATAAGAACATAAGAAATAGGAGCAGGATTGACCACACAGCCCCTCGAGCCTGCTCCGCCATTCAATCAGATCATGGCATATCTTCGACCTCAACTCCACTTTCCCGCCCGATCCCCATATCCCTTGATTCCTCTAGAGACCAAAAATCTATCAATCTCAGCCTTGAATATATTCAACGACTCAGCATCCACAGCCCTCTGGGGTAGAGAATTCCAAAGATTCACAACCCTCTGAGTGAAGAAATTCCTCCTCATCTCAGTCTTAAATGGCCGACCCCTTATCCTGCGACTATGCCCTCTCGTTCTAGACTCTCCAGCCATGGGAAACAACCTCTCAGCATCCACCCTGTCCAGCCACCTCATAATCTTATGTTTCAATGAGATCACCTCTCATTCTTCGAAACTCAGTAGCTACAAGTAAAATTTATCGACATTGAGAAATTTTATTGAAACATAATGATCCCAATAGTTTATTTCATCCAAATTCTGTTATCACAAAACCTTTGTCTAAATGGGGTTTTTGTGTTGCTAAAGTGGAGATATTAAAGCTGGGAATTCAAACCGTTCCATTGGATGTCCCATATTGTCACGAGCAGACTGTCAGTGCATGGTGTGTAGAGTTCTGCTACAAACAGACGCTGATGACAGGGTTCAGGATTGTCACACTCTTATAAATAATGCTGTATTGACCAGTTGTGACTAAAACTTCTTAATAAAGTCAGCAAGTGCCTGCCAGACTGTATGACATTTATTTAAAGTCCTGCCACTGTACGTGGGAGTTTGTCTGAGCAGAGATGTTTGGAGCATGTTCCAGCCGTTGTCTGATGAATGCTGAGACTTCCTAACGAGCATTAATCAAACCACAGCTGGTCCTCCTCACTCGCCCCGAGCCGTGTTAAAAGGACTTCACACCACACCTCTTCAATAAGACAGAGTGTCCCAGTGAGGCAAAGAACATTCTTTCTCACAAAAATGTGAAGTTATCCACTTTGGTAGGAAAGAGAGAAATGCAGAGTATTTTTTAAATGATGAGAGATTGGGAAATGTTGATGTTCAAAGGGACCTGGGTGTCCTTGTACATGAGTCACTGAAAGCTAACATGCAGGTGCAGCAAGCAATTAGGAAGGCAAATGGTATGTTGGTCTTTATTACAAGAGGATTTGAGTACAGGAGTAAAGATGTCTTACTGCAATTGTATAGGGCCTTGGTGAGACTGCACCTGAAGTATTGTGTACAATTTTGGTCTCCTTACCTAAGAAAAGATATACCAGGACAAAGCAGCCCGCTTGATTGGCACCCCATCCACCACCCTAAACATTCACTCCCTTCACCACCGGCGCACAGTGGCTGCAGTGTGTACCATCCACAGGATGCACTGCAGCAACTCGCCAAGGCTTCTTCGACAGCACCTCCCAAACCCGCGACCTCTACCACCTAGAAGGACAAGGGCAGCAGGCACATGGGAACAACACCACCTGCACGTTCCCCTCCAAGTCACACACCATCCCGACTTGGAAATATATCGCCGTTCCTTCAACGTCACTGGGTCAAAATCCTGGAACTCCCTTCCTAACAGCACTGTGGGAGAACCATCACCACACGGACTGCAGCGGTTCAAGAAGGCGGCTCACCACCACCTTCTCAAGGGGCAATTAGAGATGGGCAATAAATGCCGGCCTCGCCAGCGACGCCCACATCCCATGAACGAATCAAAAAAAACTTGTCATAGAGGGAGTGCAACAAAGGTTCACCAGACTGATTCCTGGAATGGTGGGATTGTCGTATGAGGAGAGATTGAGTAGACTAGGCCTGTATTCTCTAGAGTTTAGAAGAATGAGAGGTGATCTCATTGAAACATACAAAATATTACAGGGCTCGACAGGGTAGATGCAGGGAGGATGTTTCCCCTGGCTGGGGAATCTAGAACCAGGGGTCACAGTCTCAGAATAAGGAGTAGGCCATTTAGCCCCTCGTGCCTGCTCCGCCATTTGATAAGATCATGGCTGATCTGTGATCTAACTCCATATACCTGCCTTTGGCCCATATCCCTTAATACCTTTGATTGCCAAAAAGCTATCTACCTCAGATTTAAATTTAGCAATTGAGCTAGCATCAATTGCCGTTTGCAGAAGAGAGTTCCAAACTTCTACCACCCTTTGTGTGTAGAAATGTTTTCTAATCTCGCTCCTGAAAGGTCTGGCTCTAATTTTTAGACTGTGCCCCCTACTCCTAGAATCCCCAACCAGTGGAAATAGTTTCTCTCTATCCACCCTATCCGTTCCCCTTAATATCTTATAAACTTATAACCAGGGGTCACAGTCTCAGAATAAGGAGTCGGCCATTTAGGACTGAAATGAGGAGAAATTTCTTCACTCAGAGGGCGGTGAATCTTTGGAATTCTCTACCCCAGAGGGCTGTGGAGGCTCAGTCATTGAGTACATTCAAAACAGAGATCGATAGATTTCTAGATATTAAAGGCATCAAGGGATATGGGGATAGTGCAGGAAAATGGAGTTGAGGTAGAAGATCAGCCATGATCTTATTGAATGGCGGAGCAGGTTCGAGGGGCTGGATGGACTACTCCTGCTCCTATTTCTTATGTTCTTATCCGGGACCTAAATTTAACATTGGTACTCCCATTTTACAGGCCTAAAATGGGCCAATGAGAACCAATTTAGCAGGACAGAAGCCAGTGTCTGATCTGCCTGGGCAGGTGAGCCAGTGTTAAACTGGCCGGGGGCTCTGACTGGTATTTCCAGGTCTTGAGCAGCGGAACATAAAGGAACCAAAACTCACTGGAATGTGGTATTTGTGGACATAAGAACATAAGAACATAAGGAATAGAAGCAGGAATAGGCCAATCGGCCCCTCGAGCCTGCTCCGCCATTCAATAAGATCATGGCTGATCTGATCCTAACCTCAAATCTAAATTCATGTCCAATTTCCTGCCCGCTCCCCGTAACCCCTAATTCCCTTTACTTCTAGGAAACTGTCGATTTCTGTTTTAAATTTATTTAATGATGTAGCTTCCACAGCTTCCTGGGGCAGCAAATTCCACAGACCTACTACCCTCTGAGTGAAGAAGTTTCTCCTCATCTCAGTTTTGAAAGAGCAACCCCTTATTCTAAGATTATGCCCCCTAGTTCTAGTTTCACCCATCCTTGGGAACATCCTTACCGCATCCACCCGATCAAGCCCCTTCACAATCTTATATGTTTCAATAAGATCGCCTCTCATTCTTCTGAACTCCAATGAGTAGAGTCCCAATCTACTCAACCTCTCCTCATATGTCCACCCCCTCATCCCCAGGATTAGCTGAGTGAACCTTCTTTGTACTGCCTCGAGAGCAAGTATGTCTTTTCTTAAGTATGGACACCAAAACTGTATGCAGTATTCCAGGTGCGGTCTCACCAATACCTTATATAACTGCAGCAATACCTCCCTGTTTTTATATTCTATCCCCCTAGCAACAAAAGCCAACATTGCGTTGGCTTTCTTGATCACCTGCTGCACCTGCATACTAACCTTTTGATTTTCTTGCACTAGGACCCCCAGATCCCTTTGTACTGCAGTACTTTCCAGTTTCTCGCCATGAAGATAATAACTTGCTCTCTGATTTTTCCTGCCAAAGTGCATAACCTCACATTTTCCAATATTGTACTACATCTGCCAACTCTCCGCCCACTCACCCAGCCTGTCTATATCCCCTTGTAGGTTTTTTTATGTCCTCCTCACTCTCTACTTTCCCTCCCATCTTTGTATCATCTGCAAACTTTGATATGTTACACTCGGTCCCCTCCTCCAAATCGTTAATATAGATTGTAAAGAGTTGGGGACCCAGCACCGACCCCTGCGGAACACCACTGGCTACTGGTTGCCAGTCCGAAAATGAACCATTTATCCCAACTCTCTGCTTCCTGTTCGATAACCAATCCTCCACCCATGCCAGAATATTAACCCCAATCGAGTAATTCTTTATCTTGAGTAATAATCTTTTATGTGGCACCTTGTCGAATGCCTTCTGGAAGTCCAAATACACTATGTCCACTGGTTCCCCTTTATCCACCCTGCACGTTATGTCCTCAAAGAACTCAAGCAAATTTGTCAGACATGACTTCCCCTTCATAAAGCCATGCTGACTTTGTCCTATTAAATTATGTTTATCTAAATGTTCCGCTACTGTCTCCTCAATAATAGACTCCAAAATTTTACCCACCACAGATGTTAGGCTAACTGGTCTATAATTTCCAGCCTTCTGCCTACTACCCTTTTTAAATAACGGTGTTACATTAGCAGTTTTCCAATCTGCCGGGACCTTTGCCGAGTCCAGAGAATTTTGGAAAATTATTACCAAAACATCCACAATCCCTACTGCCACTTCCCTCAAGACCCGAGGATGTAAGCCATCAGGTCCAGGGGATTTATCCGCCTTGAGTCCCATTAATTTACTGAGTACCAATTCCTTAGTGATTTTAATCGTATTTAGCTCCTCCCCCCCTCGAGCCCCCTGTTTGTCCAGTGTTGGGATATTCTTAGTGTCCTCTACCGTAAAGGCTGAAACAAAATATTTGTTCAGCATTTTTGCCATCTCCATGTTTCCCACCATTAATTTCCCGGTCTCATCCTCTAAGGGACCTACGTTTGCCTTAGCCACCCTTTTTCTTTTTATATAACTGTAGAAACTCTTGCTATCTGTTTTTATATTTTTGCTAATTTATTTTCATAATCTATCTTCCCTTTCTTAATCAATCCTTTCGTTACTTTTTGCTGTCTTTTGAAGACTTCCCAATCTTCTATCCTCCCACTAAGTTTGGCTACCTTATATGTCCTTGTTTTTAGTCGGATACTATCCTTAATTTCTTTACTTAGCCACAGATGGCTGTCATTTCTTTTACACCCTTTTTTCCTCAGTGGAATATATATTTTTTGAAAGTTGTAAACTAACTCCTTAAATGAACACCACTGCTCATGTACCGTCTTACCCTAAATCTATTTTCCCAGTCCACTTTAATCAATTCCGCTCTCATACCATCATAGTCTCCTTTATTCAAGCTCAGTACGCTTGTTTGAGAATCAACCTTCTCACCCTCTAATTGGATATGGAATGTAACCATGTTATGGTCACTCATTCCAAGGGGATCCTTAACTAGGACATTATTAATTAATCCTGGCTCATTACACAGGACCAGGTCCAAGGTTGCTTGCCCCCTTGTAGGATCAGTTACATACTGCTCAAGAAATCCATCCCTAATACACTCAATAAACTCTTCCTCAAGGCTGCCCTGCCCAATTTGATTTGTCCCGTTAACATGATAGTTAAAATCCCCCATAATTATAGCTGTTCCCTTATTACATGCCCCGACTATTTCCTGATTAATACTTCTTCCAGCAGAGTTGCAACTATTAGGAGGCCTATATACTACACCCACTAATGTTTTTTTCCCCTTATTATTCCTTATCTCTACCCAAACTGTTTCATTATCCTGATCCTTTGTCCCAACATCATTTCTCTGTATTACAGTGATTCCTTCCTTTATTAACATAGCCACCCCACCTCCCCTTCCTTCCTGCCTGTCCTTCCTGATTGTTACATACCCTGGCATATTTAATTCCCAGTCGTTGTCACCCTGCAGCCATGTTTCTGTAATGGCCACAAGATCATACCCATACGTAGTTATTTGTGCCGTTAACTCGTCCATTTTGTTACGAATGCTACGTGCATTCAGATAAAGAACTCCCCACCGCCCCACCTCCCGCTCCCCACCCCCCTACTCCCCACCCTCCCTCCCTCTCCACTCCCCCCTCCCCCCTCACTCCCTACCCTCCCTCCCTCTCCACTCCCCACCCTCCCCCCTACTCCCCACCCTCCCTCCCTCTCCACTCCCCCCTCCCCCCCTACCCTCCCTCCCTCTCCACTCCCCACCCTCCCCCCTACTCCCCACCCTCCCTCCCTCTCCACTCCCCACCCTCCCCCTACCCTCCCTCCCTCTCCACTCCCCCCTCCCCCCCTCACTCCTCACCCTCCCTCCCTCTCCACTCCCCACCCTCCCCCCTACTCCCCACCCTCCCCCCTACTCCCCACCCTCCCTCCCTCTCCACTCCCCACCCTCCCCCCCTCACTACCCCCCTCCCCCCCTCACTACCCACCCCTCACTCCCCACCCTCCCTCCCCGCTCCACTCCCCACCCTCCCCCCTCACTACCCACCCTCCCTCCCCGCTCCACTCCCCACCCTCCCCCTCACTCCCCACCCTCCCTCCCCGCTCCACTCCCCACCCTCCCCCCTACTCCCCACCCTCCCTCCCTCTCCACTCCCCACCCTCCCCCCTCACTCCTCACCCTCCCTCCCTCTCCACTCCCCACCCTCCCCCCTACTCCCCTCCCTCCCTCCCTGCTCCACTCCCCACCCTCCCTCCCTCACTACCCTCCCTCCCTCCCTGCTCCACTCCCCAAATTAAGGAGAGATTTGGATGGAGAATCGTGGGGTTTGGACAGTGTTGGTTTGATTTACTTCTTTGAATGATGAAGTTGATGGAATGTTTTCTGGAGATTCATAAAGTTCACATCCTGTGCACTGTTTCCCTCAGGTCCATGATAAACAATCCAGAATTGATGATTGTTGGATGGTGAACAATATATCTGGCACATTATCGATGTCAACATGAAGAGTAGTTAAGTATTAACCAGGTAGCAAGGCTTTGCACGACCTTAGAACGCAGGAGCTCAGTGGTTGAGCTAACACTTGGCAGTGGGCAGATGATTAGAACTCAGTGGAGTTTTGTTGTCTACAAATACAATCTTGGTGCACTTAATATATCGTTTACTTCCCAGCACTCATCCAGTCTAGCTGCTGATTGGTAAAGTCCAACAGCAACGGCCACCAATGGTGGAGCAATTAAAATTGGGGATGTGGAAGAGGCCAGAATTGGAGGAGTGCTGAGATCTCGGAGGGTTGTAGGGCTGGAGGAGGTTACAGAGATAGGAAGGGGCGAGGCCACGGAGGGATTTGAAAACAAGGTTGAGAATTTTAAAATCAAAATGTTCCCGGACTGGGAGCCAATGTAAGTCAGCGAGTGCAGGGGGGCTGGGCGAACGGGACTTGGTGCGAGTTAGGATACGGGCGGCAGACAAAGCTACATAGCTCCTCCCAGGTCAGGTCCTGGTCTGGGTCACAGGCAGGTGGGTGTGAGACCCCCTCACGGGGGGATTGGGAGGAAGAGAAAGTGGGCAGGCTGGACAAATCCTCTCATTCCTGGAGACCAAATATAGGGGTACAGGATGGGGGGGAGGGGGGAGGGGTGGGGACAGGGGGTCAGGGTGGGGACAGGGGGACAGAATGGCATGATTTAGGGGAGAGGCTGGGATTAGGGAGAGGCGGAGATTAATTAGCTGACAGTAGCCAAAAAGCTTCACCTACAATAAACTGGAGTAAGTTTTGACTGATGCAAAACTTATTTTCATTGAGAAAATGATTGTAAACCAACGAGAGCAGATTCAGTGATTTGTGTCAGATTATCACTGGAGGAGTTTTATGTTGTTTCTGATGTTTTATTTTGTCTGCAGTCAGTGATTGATGGGGCCCTTTGTTACCAAACCCCACAGTTCGATAATAATAACCAGACACTTAATCTATAACCAGACACTTAATCTATAACCAGACACTTAATCTATAACCAGGGCCTGGTTTATTTTGCTGCAAATATTCGCCACTGCAGTACCGCCAGAGTCCAAGAGGTGACGCTCCAGAGCTCCTGGCGCTCGCCTTGCTCAGTGGCCCCACCAGCTGGTCCACAGCGGTACTGCTCCCACATTCACCACAAGAATCCGCTCCCCTGTTCCTCATCTTCACTGTAAACATAGATTGAAAAATATTTAGCTCCTGAAATGGTGTTCTTTTAAATCAGAAAATTGTTTTCATAGGAAGGTGAAGCACTTCAGTGTCCCATCAAACACTCCCAGGGATGGGTTGGTGTTTGGGGCGGGACAACTGCAGCTTTACACATGAACATACGAACATACGAATTAAGAGCAGGAGTAGGCCATTCGGCCCCTCGAGCCTGCTCTGCCATTTAATAAGATCATGGCTGATCTGATTGTGACCTCAACCCTACTTTCCTGTCTACCTACTATAACCTTTGACCCCCTTGTTAATCAGGAATCTATCCAACTCAGCCTTAAAAATATTCACTGACCCTGCCTCCACCGCTCTCTGGGGAAGGGAGTTCCACAGACTCACCACCCTCTGAGAGAAAAATATTCTCCTCATCTCCGTCTTAAATGGGAGGCCCCTTATTTTTAAACTGTGGCCCCTAGTTCTAGTCTCTCCCACAAGGGGAAACATCCTCTCAGCATCTACCCCTTCAAGTCCCCTCAGGATCTTATATGTTTCAATAAGATCACCTCTCATTCTTCTAAACTCCAGTGTACACAGGCCCAACTTGTCCAACCTTTCCTCATAAGATAACCCCCTCATCCCAGGAATCAGTCAGTGAACCTTCTCTGAACTGCTTCCAAAGCAATTATGTCCTTTCTTAAATAAGGAGACCAAAACTGCACACAGTATTCTAGATGTGGTCTCACCAATGCCCTGTACAACTGGAGCAAAACATCTCTACTTTTATATTCCATTCCCCTTGCAATAAATGACAACTTTCCATTTGCCTTCCTAATCACTTGCTGTACCTGCAGACTAACTTTTTGTGATTCATGTATTATGACACCCAGATCCCTCTGTACCTCAGAGTTCTGCAATCTCTCTCCATTTAAATAATATTCTGCTTTTCTATTCCTCCTGACAAAGTGGACAAGTTCACATTTTCCCACATTATTCTCCATCTGCCAAATTTTTGCCCACTCACTTAACCTATCTATATCCCTTTGTAGACTCCTTATGTCCTCTTCACAACTTACTTTCCCACCTACCTTTGTGTCATCAGCAAATTTAGCAACAATACATTCGGTCCCTTCATCCAAGTCATTGATATAGATTGTAAATAGTTGAGGCCCCAGCACTGATCTCTGTGGCACTCCACTCGTTACATCTTGCCAACCTGAAAATTACCCATTTATGCCTACTCTCTGTTTCCTGTTAGCTAACCAATCCTTTATCCATGCTAATATGTTACCCCCTACACCATGAGCTCTTATTTTGTGTAGTAGCCTTTGATGCAGCACCTTGTCAAAAGCCTTCTGGAAATCCAAGTACACCACATCCACAGGATCCCCTTTATCCACGTTGCTTGTTACTTCCTCAAAGAACTCAAATAAATTAGTCAAACACGATTTCCCTTTCACAAAGCTGTGTTGTCTCTGCCTGATTGCATTGAGATTTTCTAAGTGCCCTGCTATAACCTCCTTAATAATAGATTCTAGCATTTTCCCTATGACAGATGTTAAGCTAACTGGCCTGTAGTTTCCTGCTTTCTGTCTCCCTCCTTTCTTGAATAGAGGAGTTTCTGCTCCCAGGCTCCTGGGTCACTGAATACCGCTCTGTTTTGCCAATTTTTCAGCCTCCCACCTCCTCAGCTACTCTCACATTCGCAGTGTCTCATCAATATCTTTGATTTCTCTCATTCTGTCCCACTATGGTCTCAGGTTAATATCACTTCAGACATTAAACCATCTCCTGTTTTTCACTTAAGCACTTTCCAAATCGCTACATTTAATTTCATCTGCATTTGTCTATGCGCTTCTGTATATAGGTGTGTATATGTGTGTGTGCTTGTGTATATATGTGCATGTGTATATGTGTGCGTGTACTTGTGTGCGTGTGCCTGCCTGCTGATGTGTATATGTGCGCCTGCTGGTGTGTACATGTGCGCCTGCTGGTGTGTACATGTGCGCCTGCTGGTGTGTACATGTGCGCCTGCTGGTGTGTACATGTGCGCCTGCTGGTGTGTACATGTGCGTGCGTCAGTCCCAGGCACAGTCCCTGTGCAGGTTTTGCACTTTATCTCAGGATTAAATTTGCCACAAAGGGACTTTAGGAAATGCATCACCTTTGCAGTTCAGCTGAGAGAATTGATGGGATTGGGATTCGTTTTGCAAACGATGTGGAAAAAGTGTGTTCACTAAATGAGACTTATTACACGTGCTCCTGATCTCAGAGCAGGAACTAACAATCACTTGTCCATTCTGGCTGGGAGCAGTTGATCTGAGGCAGTCCGGACGGAGCTGTTTCTACATTGAATTTACCAGAATTCCAGGAATTTAAGGAAGAATATTCGGAACCCAACCAATTATGAACCATGAGGAATCCTCAATGGAGTGGACTGCAGGAGGAATCCTCTGTTATTTGACGGACGGGCCCTTTCAGCTTCTTTCCTCAGTCCCTGTCACAATCTCCCAGGACAGCTGCCTCTGTCTCTACAATCTATTGCAGGGCGCAGTTTGCTTGCGAGGATTGTTGTTTGAACCCTAAAAAACGCACGAGAATTTCCACCAATTGAAATGTGATTAAAATTCACTTAAATGAGGCTCTTTGATCAGATCACAGCCCAACCTGACACAAGTAACACCCTCAGCAGAATCAGTACATTGAACAGAACAGACATGAAACGAGTTTCCAGTCACCGTGACCTCCAACAAAGTCTGTGCATTGTCAAAATTCATTTTTAATGAGAGAAAGAAACATAAAATGGCACTTTAACAGTACAATCAGTTTAAAACTTTACACAATAAAAAAATAAAAAAGAAACCTTGCTTTGTTCAAAGGTGAAGTTCCAGAGAACAGACTTGTCTCAGCTTCAGACAAGGACAATGGTAAATAATGCAGAAATATATATCAACGACAACACAATATGGAGTCAATGTATCAAGAGTGGATTTCTGAAGTGAAATTCAGCAAACTGTAATCACCATCCTGTTGGTTTATTCAGGTCAGAGAACGAGAGCGTTTCCTGCAATCCCAGTGACTGCTCGGCACATTTCACCGGCTGGCTGATGCCCACAGACTACTCGCTGTCCGAAAGTGTTTCATACTGTGAGGACAGCAGTGGCTCGGGCTCCCCTTCCCTCTCCCAGGAGCGTTGCTGGTTTGCTGCAGTGCTCTGTGGCATAACAGCTGGAGGTGGCACCAGGGACGTGGAGACCAGGCCCGAGGGTAGTCTGATTGTCAGTGCATTGTACGGATAAGGAGCAGAACCTAGAGAGGAATGGACAGAGGAAAGCACTGGATCAGAGAAAGACCCTTCCTTTCAAAGAATGTACCATCCCATAATATCACAGTCTCACTCCATCCCACTATATTATAAACTGTTTGAATATCTCCAACGAGGTTTCCCGCCCTGAGTCAGTGTCAGTTATGGAATGTTACACATTTCTTGAATGGGATATTTACACATCCTGGGAGCCGTGAAGGAAGTGATCATGAATTAATTTCTTTGCGCACTGTTTAAACAAACATCACCTCTGAAATACACACCTGCCCCTATTTTATGCCACGATCACATGGATCCGGTTGGGGACAATTGCTTGTTCTGCTCAGACGGATTTATTGAGGTCAGAAGCCCAGTGTGAAATGGACTTTAAGTGAATGTCTGAATTGCATCACTCCATAGAACAACACACCAACGTTCACTCACACCGTGCGACACTGCCTGGATCAGTTTCAATGCATCTATTCATTGATCAGTCTAGACTTTTGAAATCGATAGAGCTTTTAGTAAACAATGTAAAGGTGGTGAGGCCTACCTGTGGAAGAAGGTCTGTCCTCACAGACTTGGTTGGTCAGTGGGGTCTGTCTGTGACAGTCACTGTCTGAATGTGTTGAGGACGGTCTCTCACAGTAGGAAACGCCGGGCCCTGGAGATTTGGTCTTCCTGCCACTGGATCGGGCGGCCAGCTTTGGCTTACCTCCACCTGTAGATAAAAAATGTCACAATCTGATTCCCAGCATTAAATCATTCCTCTCCATATCTCGACAAGGAGCATCTACCAACTGATCAGGACAATCACGTGATCACAAAGCAGCGTTCATCCCCCCAACACACACTACCCATTTATTCAGAGAAACTATTCAAATTAATTAGACTCTTTGTGACTTTCTGTAGCACAAAGGAAAATGCAAAACATGATAACAAAAAACATTTTAATAAAATACTGTAATTGTGTTAATCTGTTTAATCTGAATCTACTAAATTCTCATTCTCTATAATTCTACAAAAAGAGAACAAAGTCTGTTTCTTTCCATTTCTTTCCCAAGTTGTTAAGTTTCTGAATATCCTGCAGATGTTGAACTGGTCAGTGTAAATGTTCATCGATAAAACAGTGAACAGCCAGCTGCACTTTTTGTTTTTATAGTTGCCGATTATATTTCGGATACCAAGACTTACAAAAGCAGAACTGGGCTCTAAGCACATGCAAGTCCCAGAAAACACAGCTCCAAACATTTCCAATTAGACTCTAACCACTTGCATCAGTTAAAAGTGTAAAGTGTTATGTCTTTGTAAATATATTCACATTAGAAAAAGAACAAAAATGTGCATCTAAATAGTCTCCTCTAATATCTCCCCGTGTGTGCTGCCATTTCATTTCCTGGGCTAATTCCTCGCATCAAACCCTCTCACTTGCCACCTGACAGTATTATCCCTACAGAGCATGTGTACTCATGCACCTGACGTAAGTGTGTGTGTACACTCACCCTGCACTGGATAAGCTGGATGCACAGTGTACTCGTGTACCTGATGTTAGTGTGTGTGTACACTGATCCTGCACTGGATGCACAGTGTACTCGTGTACCTGATGTTAGTGTGTGTGTACACTGATCCTGCACTGGATGCACAGTGTACTCATGTACCTGATGTAAGTGTGTGTGTACACTCACCCTGCACTGGATGCACAGTGTACTCGTGTACCTGATGTTAGTGTGTGTGTACACTCACCCTGCACTGGATGCACAGTGTACTCGTGTACCTGATGTAAGTGTGTGTGTACACTCACCCTGCACTGGATGCACAGTGTACTTGTGTACCTGATGTAAGTGTGTGTGTACACTCACCCTGCACTGGATGCACAGTGTACTTGTGTACCTGATGTAAGTGTGTGTGTACACTCACCCTGCACTGGATGCACAGTGTACTCGTGTACCTGATGTAAGTGTGTGTGTACACTCACCCTGCACTGGATGCACAGTGTACTCGTGTACCTGATGTAAGTGTACACTGATCCTGCACATACTGTCAGTGAGAAGGGGATGCAGACCTGTTGAGGGTAAGGAGCGGATCTCTTGACTTTGTCCTTCAGTAGCAGCATGGGAGCTAGCACTGACAGCCATTGGGTTAATAGCAGCGGAACTGACAGATGAACGCTCTTCCCCTTGGTCATCATATTTGCCCATTAAGGCCTTCCTAATAATGTCCTCCAAACCCATGTTGTTACCGGAATGATCTGCCATGGATTGGCTTCTAGAACTTACTGACCCTGGGAGAGAGGAAAAGGAAAGAGGAGAAACCAATATAAAAAAGGAGGGTTGAGAGAAGGCAAGACAAGAGGGAGAGGAGCAGAGAGGGAAGAAAGAAACAGTATCAGCAAGCAACAAACTTTACCAGCAAAACAATGAAAGATCACAGTGTTGCAATGCAATTCATGCCAGAGCTTATCTTAGACCAAAGCAAACTTGAAAAAAGTGCTGACTTGTTAACCCTCCGAGGTGCAGGTTACAGTTTAATTAAATGTTCCTCAACTCTCGCCCATCACCCAACTAGTTTCATATTCTCCTCTCATCTAATGCACGGATAAAGTTTGCAGTCACTTCACACTGAAGCAGACGCATCTTATACCAGTGATGTGCATTTTGATGGACTTCAGCAAGCAGAGCAGCTCATCACCGGGCTTCAAGAACATAAACCAAGGAAAACAGAGACCTCTTCCAGCCTGGATTATCCTTCCTTGTCATTCGGACACGCTCTCTGTTAATAATTCATGAAATGGACTCAGGCCCGAGAGAGGTCTACTTTGCCCAAAGACCCTTTCACCAACAATTGTGCTGACTTTCACTTATTTTCAATGGGATTCGATTGGTTAGTTATCGTTTATGGTGGAGAGGTTTTAATCTGTAACTCTGTTAGTGAACCCCCCAGGGTTAACAGGAAGCTAAACACAACACTCTAAAGCATTAATAAAACTCTAGGTTTATATCAGAAAAAATATAATCAAATATCTTGCTATTGGATTTCCATTTTTAATGAATGAAAGTTGGTGTGTTTCTAAATGAATGGTGACTTTAAAAACTTTGACAGTGAAATCCTGAGTTTTGTAGCTTTAGAATTGTCAAAAGTCATTGAAGAATTGAGGGAAAAGCAGAGTTGGCAAACTGGGAAGATGCATCCTCCTCGTCAATGGCTGATTGGGCAGGATGGAGAACATCCCGGGATAACCCATAACAAAGCCTGGGATATGAGTGGAACAAATACCCAACACAGGAGGCCAATCAAAGATTATCAGAAAAAAACTGTTGATTAAAAAAAAAAATCAGTTTTCTCAATTTCTCATTATGTTTTCATACTGATTTTTTCCCTAAAATTATTGACAGGAGAAATTCCCATGATGGTGGATTCCATGAAAGGCCAATGGAAAGGAGGGAGAATCATCAGCGGACAGTTTAGGAATCGCGTGGACAGAGCCCATGAACAGGACTTCTGTTTGGCCTTTCAACTGAAGAATGGCGATGGCTTGGGAGGGAGAATTAAATATTGAAATTGAGGTGTGTTTATATAAAACCTTTAATTGTTTAGACCATGGTGATTTTAGTGATAAATTCTAAAGGAATATAAAACAATTATCGGGACCTTCAACAATGCGTTAATTTTTACTTTTTTTTGCAAGTTGTTGATAAAAGATGCTGGTTGGTGGGAAAAGTGGGAGTTGAGTTGTTTGGTATCATGGGGGATTTTGGTTTGTGTTTAGGCCCCCCTTTTATAAGGGGGAGAGGGTTAGGGTGTGTTTTATTTACAACAAATCAAAAAAACAAAATATGTGTCAAATAATAATTTAATTTTATCGATCCAGGACGCACTCCAGTCCCTGCCTGCTCCCTCTCCAGGGCTCACCGGCAAACACCGCCTGCTCCCTCTCCAGGGCTCACCGGCAAACACCGCCTGCTCCCTCTCCAGGGCTCACCAGCAAACACCGCCTGCTCCCGGGCGCAGAGAATGCCGCGGAAGAGAGGCAGACAGTCGGGGCAACCGCCCCCATGGGCCACGTCTAACCTGGACCTGTGGATAGCCACCCTGGACAGGCCCAGGAGCAGGCCCATGAGGACACCCCCCGACTCGCCCACCCCAACACTGCGTCAATTAGTGAACAGCAGGACCTGATTCAACACTTTTTCGGGAAGGTTCATCACTGGACAAGGTAGGGAATTTATGGATGGGGAGTAGATTATGTAACATTAGGTGCTGAGTGTGAGGGAAGTGACACACATTATCCAGGTCTCAGCATAGTGAGATCCTTCTGATACGGCCAAGGTATTAATCCTGTAACGGGCCACAATGCAATAGGTGAAGATTCAGGGCGTCACCTCCCCACTGTCTCACTCCCGTTCCAAGTCTAGCACATGCTCTACTCACACAGTCCGCAGAACAAATACAATTCAGCTAATTACATTCATTATCTGTCTAGAACAGAACTAAGTCTCAGCTGAAACCATTTTCAAGTTTATTAATTCAGGACTTTACTCATTATGGTTCTAGCCGATTGGAATTTTCATTCCTTGTTCCCAATGAGATGGAGTGCTAATGTAAGGAGTTAATTAGTACAGGCACAAAGTACAGCAAATGCCAGGAGGATGCTGTACTTGATTAGAACCCATAGCAGTTAGAATAACCCACCAGGATTTGGGTCTGTGATTGGGCACACAGGAATAGTACGTCAATTGCAATCAGCCAATATTTAATTCTAGAATTAGTTACAATGCTCTTTCTTACAAATTCATGCTCTGGTGCAAGGATTCTAGATAAACTCTAAAGACTGTGTTTAAAATCTATGTTGTTCTAATAAGATTTGACATTGTTAGTCTGGTCCATGCAGCACAATGCAATCCAGAAAGAGCTGATAACAACAAACGTAAATCATTGACTACATTTCGAATTCAAGATGAAATTTAATGTTAAGAAGCAGGGCAGTGAAACCATAAACAATTACCTCACCAGAATATCAAGATGTTGTGTACATAGTGAGTGTTGTGAGTTATTAGATAGTTTTAGTTACTCTGTAGTTTACCGGGAGTCTGGAGTGGACAGTGATTCAGGGCCCTCACCTGCTGACGTTGTTGCTGGCATGTTGAATATTTCAGTTCCAGGTTGTCCAATGTCTAGGAGAAAAAACGTTTGATTATAATCTAGTCATAATAATTAGACAAACACTATAAAAATATTTCCCATTATCTCCTGAATAAATCACAGAAAAGGTGAAACACTCGGTCTATGATTTAACAAGTCACACACACAGGTACATGAGTACACTGTGCATCCAGAGTATCCAGTGCAGTGTACACACACACTTACATCAGGTACATGAGTACACTGTGCATCCAGAGTATCCAGTGCAGTGTACACACACACTTACATCAGGTACATGAGTACACTGTGCATCCAGAGTATCCAGTGCAATGTACACACACACTTACATCAGGTACATGAGTACACTGTGCATCCAGAGTATCCAGTGCAATGTACACACACACTTACATCAGGTACATGAGTACACTGTGCATCCAGAGTTTCCAGTGCAGTGTACACACACACTTACATCAGGTACATGAGTACACTGTGCATCCAGAGTATCCAGTGCAGTGTACACACACACTTACATCAGGTACATGAGTACACTGTGCATCCAGAGTATCCAGTGCAATGTACACACACACTTACATCAGGTACATGAGTACACTGTGCATCCAGAGTATCCAGTGCAGTGTACACACACACTTACATCAGGTACATGAGTACACTGTGCATCCAGAGTATCCAGTGCAGTGTACACACACACTTACATCAGGTACATGAGTACACATGCTGGTGAGAAGAGAGGTGATGTTACTGGGGCCCTGAGAGATCCTTCACACTGCAAACATTTTAATGTTTTGAACCGGTTAAACAGTAAAATAACCTGACAGCCACATGGTACTTTCCCAGGTGTGAACTGTGCACACATTGAATGAGTGTGCACATATTGAATGAGTGTGCTCGCATTGAACGAGTGTGCCACAGTGAACGAGCGCGCACGCAGTGAACGAGCGCGCACGCAGTGAACGAGTGCGTCACAGTGAACGAGTGCGTCACAGTGAACGAGCACACACGCAGTGAACGAGCGTGCACGCAGTGAACGAGTGTGCACGCAGTGAACGAGTGTGTCACAGTGAACGAGCATACACGCAGTGAACGAGGGCGCACGCAGTGATCGAGCGCGCACGCAGTGAACGAGCGCGCACATATTGATAGAATGGAATCTAAAGCGAACCCCCCAGAATTGTCTTTTACGGTCTATCGAGCGTTTCTCTTCACGAGGATCTTGTCCGATTGCCACAATCATCATTGTGTATTTCCTTCCCCGGTGAAGTAAAGAGTTTGGTGAAATGGGTCTGTTACCTCCTCCTGTCAGTAATGCAGCCAGCAAAATGAGGGATGAGTTATGCAGAGTGCGCCCTGGTTAGGTAACCGATTAATGGAGGAGCCTTACTGTAATCTGCCTCTCCTCCACTGACTGTGCTCAGCTTCTTGGTGATTTCCTGCTTTTTGGATTTGACCATCGGAGATGTGATCTCAGTCAGCTTGCTGAAGAAGGCCGGAGGCTGAGGCCCACTGCCTGGAGATCGCGATTCCATCCTGTCAACACATCATACAGTTAGTTCCCCATCGCCTCGCAGTGCCAATACAGCAGGGTGCAAGGGTTAACAGCCAATCAGAGAGAAAAGTTAAACAGCCAATCAGGGAGATTATCTACAGTTATGTGACTGGTAGAATTCTCGCTAATTTTCCTTTCTCTCCTGAAAGTGGTGTTTTGTCAGGTAAACGTGGATCCCAGGGAGACCAGCTCACTCCCCCTCCCCAATCCCCAGGGGTATCGGGGACAATTGTAAACTACTTCAGTACAGACCAGAGCCCGAAGCTGGAGGCTCCTGGTTTGTTCGGAGTTGTATCAGGAGGGAGGTGGACTCATACTTAAAATTGGACAAAACCTCATGATCTTACAGGCAGTCTGGTTTTTGGTTTATTTGAACCTTTTTTGCTAAATAGTGGCAGAAATAAAACCAACAGCAACAAGAGAAAATGAGAAATAAATGTCATCCTCTTTCCTCATTTTCCGACGCTGTGACACTCATTCAATCAGAGATCCCATGGCTATTATTTGAAGACGAGCAGGGAGTTCTCTCCAGTGTCCTGGGCCAATATTTACCAATATTTATCTCTCAACCAACATCACAAACACAGATTAACTGGTCATTTATCTTATTGTGTATTTGTGATCTTTGCTCTGCACAGACTTGGCTGCTGTGTTTAGCCATAAAACAGTCCATTTGAGAGGCTTTGAGAGGTTTGGGTGGTTTGAGAGATGTAATAAAGTGAACAATAAATGCAACTATTTCTGCTCTAGTAAAAATTTAAATAAAAAGCTTCTGATTGGCCTTTCCCCAGGGTGCATTCTGATTGGCCTTTCCCCAGGGTGCATTCTGATTGGCCTTTCCCCTGTGTATTGACATTGTGTCTTCACCAACACAGTTATTCCCCCCACTCACAACTCCCCCCACCATGTACACCCCCCACTCACAACTCCCCGCACCATGTACACCCCCCACTCACAACTCCCCCCACCATGTACACCCCCCACTCACAACTCCCCGCACCATGTACACCCCCACTCATATCGATCAAGCCTCCAGCATGAAGTTGAGCAATGAAAGCACTCTGTGAAACGGTGCTCCAGTACCTTTGCTCAGACTGCTCCATGTCTCTGTACAGTGCGGGAACTGGAGGGCACTGGGAGTCTTCCAGGTCCCCTGGTCCCTGCTCCGGGGAGTCCGATTCCATCCCATCTTCTGACACATGTCCAGAGGATCTAGCCGGCCTGCTGATAAGAAGGAATGGTTTGTCACCTCTCTGTTACTGGAAACATCCAATTGAAACCTTTCACAAATGCCAAAGGGTGAAATGATCCATGAGCCAGCTGTGCCATTAGTGAGCAGAACATCAGGATCAGGCAAACAGAAAAATGGCAACACAGATCGGGCCCTTCTGGTGTGACTGAGTTCTGTTGTCCCTCAGTGACGAGCGTTAAAGTATGAGCACAGACTGCACTTAAACAGCAACAATTCATTAGAACAGGGTCAGTGGCTCAATGAGCAGATCCAGAAACTCACGGGAACCATTTTAACCTGACCCGCCCGGTGAGAAACTGACAGGACACGACTGCAGTGGAAGTGAAATTGAGCGGGGGTGGGGGAGTGAATCCGGGGGTGGGGGTGAATCCGGGGGTGGGTGGGAATCCTGGGGGAGGGGGGAATCCGGGGGCAGGGGGTGAATCCGGGGGGAGGGGGGTGAATCCGGGGGGGAGGGGTGAATCCGGGGGTGGGTGGGAATCCTGGGGGAGGGGGGAATCCGGGGGCAGGGGGTGAATCCGGGGGGAGGGGGGTGAATCCGGGGGGAGGGGGTGAATCCGGGGGAAGGGGGAGAATCCAGGGGAAGGGGGAGAATCCAGGGGAGGGGGAGAATCCGGGGGCAGGGGGTGAATCCAGGGGGAGGGGGTGAATCCGGGGGCAGGGGGAGAATCCGGGGGAGGGGGAGAATCCGGGGGGAGGGGGGTGAATCCGGGGGGAGGGGGAATCCGGGTACGGGGGGTGAATCCGGGGGCAGGGGGGGAATCTGGGGGAGGGGGAGAATCCGGGTACGGGGGTGAATCAGGGGGGAGGCGGGGAATCTGGGGGGAGGCGGGGAATCTGGGGGGAGGTGGGGAATCTGGGGGGAGGGGGATGAATCTGGGGGCAGGGGGTGAATCTGGGGGGGTGAGACAATCCGATCAGTTTCTCTCTGGCCGGGTTCAGTTCAAAAACCCTCACCAGGTCTCATTTAATTTTGATATGTGGGATTCTAGGGTTTTTACCAAATTCTACAATACCGTCCATTTCCTGTGAAATCAGTGTTTTCAGTTTTGTATGTTGCATCTCTTCTATTATATTAATTTAAATTAATTTTATTTTTATCATCTATAATAATATTTCAGACGGGTGATTAAATCTCGTCAGATCAGAACGTCTGACTGGACGCAGGAGCTCAGTCACCGAGTTTGAACGAATGGTACAACACACTGACCAAAGCCTGACCGCTGGCCAAGTTACTTTGGGCGGTTGGATGCAGTTTCGTGCCCCACAGGGTGGAAGTGGTCACATCCTGAGCGCAGCTCCCGTATCCAAACCACAAAGAATCGAACAAAAAGGGAGGACTCACTGCTGAAAGCTGATGCAAAAACCTCCAAAAGGCAGTTTTAAACTCCACACAAGTGCCCCGGAAGTTTCTAATGAATAATCCCAGGTGCCCTGAGGGGAGTCTGCCACCAATAACAAACATCCTTTAAAGGGTGTGCGTGTGTTTGTGGGTGGCGATGTTTCTCCTTACCTTGCACTGCCCTTTTCCCCAAACGTCTCCATGGTTGCCCTGCACAGGTGACTGTATTCCTGTTGGTGAGCTGAAGTCAGGAGCTGCTGAAATGGTTTTCGGTGTGATTGCTGAACGGGCTGAGGATGGTTGCGAGTGTAGTCCTGTGTGATTACCTCCTGTTACAAATGAAAGGTTAGCTTTTTGTTGGCTATGTATTGACTTGATTTGTCTACTGTAAGGCTCCGAAAGTCAAAACAACAGATATATAGAATGACAATCTTCTCTTCAACTCTAGTTACGAGGAGAGGCCTGAGACACTGGGGCTGGCCCACGGGAGAGGGCAGAGGCAGGGAGTCAGTGACGGGGGGGGTCAGGGATCATCAATTTAAAATGATCACTAAGAGAGTGAGGAGAGAGGTTTGGGGAAATGATACTTATGGCCACGAAGCAGGACGAAGAAGGAAAAGACTCCCTCAGATTTTTTTGCGACTTTCTTTCATTGGTACTCACACGAGTAGAGATTTCACTGCGTGGCCATCAGTAAACAACCAGAAATAATCATCGTTACAGTTACAAAACATGCAAAGATCAGAATAAATGAATGGAATGACTTGCATCGATGTGCTGAGCGAGCGTCACAAATCGCTGCTGGCCTTTGGAGAACTGCGCCAGGTGAAGCTGTTGGCGGGGTGAGAAGTTTCTTTCAGGAACTGCGTGTCGATGTTGCATTGGATTCTCTGATTCAGAGACTTTCTGAGGGGCTGTAGACAAAACAACAGAGTCTATCAGTCACAAGGCAGCAACTGTGCACATATCAAAGCAATAAAAATGATTAGTGTTGAACATGGCATTTTGTAATTAAACTGTCCTTGATTTCACATCTGTTGACTGTGTAAAAGACTGAAAACAAGACAATTGGGTTCGAGCCCCACTCCAGAGACTTGAGCACAAAATCCAGGCAGACACTCCCAGTGCAGTACTGAGGGAGCGCTGCACTGTCGGAGGGTCAGTACTGAGGGAGCGCTGCACTGTCGGAGGGTCAGTACTGAGGGAGCGCTGCACTGTCGGAGGGTCAGTACTGAGGGAGCGCTGCACTGTCGGAGGGTCAGTACTGAGGGAGCGCTGCACTGTCGGAGGGTCAGTACTGAGGGAGCGCTGCACTGTCGGAGGGTCAGTACTGAGGGAGCGCTGCACTGTCGGAGGGTCAGTACTGAGGGAGCACTGCACTGTTGGAGGGTCAGTACTGAGGGAGTGCTGCACTGTCGGAGGGTCAGTACTGAGGGAGTGCTGCACTGTCAGAGGGTCGATACTGAGGGAGTGCTGCACTGTCGGAGGGTCAGTACTGAGGGAGTGCTGCACTGTCGGAGGGTCAGTACTGAGGGAGCACTGCACTGTCGGAGGGTCAGTACTGAGGGAGTGCTGCACTGTCGGAGGGTCAGTACTGAGGGAGCGCTGCACTGTCGGAGGGTCAGTACTGAGGGAGCGCCGCACTGTCGGAGGTGCTGCCTTTTGGATGAGACGTTAAACTGAGGCCCCGTCTGCCCTCTCAGGTGGATGTAAAAGATCCCACGGCCACTATTTGAAGAAGAGCAGGGGGAGTTCTCCCCGGTGTCCTGGGGCCAATATTTATCCCTCAACCAACATCACTAAAACAGATGATCTGATGATTATGGGACCTTGCTGTGTGTGAATTCACTGCTATATTTCCTAAATTACAACAAGGACTACACTTCAAAATTATGAAACATTTTGGGACCTCCTGAAAGTGTGAAACGTGCTCTATAAACAGGAACTCTTCATTTCTTTCATCAGTTCACTTGCAATTTTTCAACTTCCACTTTTTCAAGTGTCTGGAAATCCCTTGAATCTCGATGGTAAATGTTGAATGGAATGACACAAACTGTTGGAAGTTCGAGTCTGGGATCCAATGAGAACACGGCCAGTCCTCCCAGCGTCCTCAAGAAAAATCTCAAATACAGTTTCATCAACATCTCACTGAATTAATCACAGCAAGCGCCATGTTAGGAGCGAAATATTAACGGCCCGGGAATGATATTAACGGCCCGGGACATTAACGCCCCGGGATATTAACGCCCCGGGATATTAACGCCCCGGGATATTAACGCCCCGGGATATTAACGCCCCGGGATATTAACGGCCCGGGATATTACGCCCCGGGATGATATTTACGGCCCGGGATATTAACGGCCTGGGATGATATTAACGCCCCGGGATGATATTAACGGCCCGGGATGATATTAACGGCCCGGGAATGATATTAACGGCCCGGGATGATATTAACGCCCCGGGATGATATTAACGGCCCGGGATATTAACGGCCCGGGATGATATTAACGCCCCGGGATATTAACGACCCTGGATGATATTAACGCCCTGGGATATTAACGCCCCGGGATGATATTAACGGCCCGGGATATTAACGCCCCGGGATGATATTAACGGCCCGGGATATTAACGCCCCGGGATGATATTAACGGCCCGGGATATTAACGCCCCGGGATGATATTTACGGCCCGGGATGATATTAACGGCCCGGGATGATATTAACGGCCCGGGATGATATTAACGGCCCGGGATGATATTAACGGCCCGGGATATTAACGCCCCGGGATGATATTAACGGCCCGGGATGATATTAACGCCCCGGGATATTAACGCCCCGGGATGATATTAACGGCCCGGGGTGATATTAACACCCCGGGATGATATTAACGGCCCTGGATGATATTAACGGCCCGGGAATGATATTAACGGCCCGGGATGATATTAACGGCCCGGGATGATATTAACGGCCCGGGATGATATTAACGGCCCGGGATGATATTAACGGCCCGGGATGATATTAACGGCCCGGGAATGATATTAACGGCCCGGGATGATATTAACGCCCCGGGATGATATTAACGGCCCGGGATATTAACGGCCCGGGATGATATTAACGCCCCGGGATATTAACGACCCTGGATGATATTAACGCCCTGGGATATTAACGCCCCGGGATGATATTAACGGCCCGGGATATTAACGCCCCGGGATGATATTAACGGCCCGGGATATTAACGCCCCGGGATGATATTAACGGCCCGGGATATTAACGCCCCGGGATGATATTTACGGCCCGGGATGATATTAACGGCCCGGGATGATATTAACGGCCCGGGATGATATTAACGGCCCGGGATGATATTAACGGCCCGGGATATTAACGCCCCGGGATGATATTAACGGCCCGGGATGATATTAACGCCCCGGGATATTAACGCCCCGGGATGATATTAACGGCCCGGGGTG
Organism: Heptranchias perlo; assembly: GCF_035084215.1. Classification (NCBI taxonomy): domain Eukaryota; kingdom Metazoa; phylum Chordata; class Chondrichthyes; order Hexanchiformes; family Hexanchidae; genus Heptranchias; species Heptranchias perlo. Next base: position 47,480,650 of record NC_090349.1, read on the forward strand.
ATATTAACACCCCGGGATGATATTAACGGCCCTGGATGATATTAACGGCCCGGAATGATATTAACGGCCCGGGATGATATTAACGGCCCGGGATGATATTAACGGCCCGGGAATGATATTAACGGCCCGGGATGATATTAACGGCCCGGGAATGATATTAACGCCCCGGGATGATATTAACGCCCCGGGATGATATTAACGCCCCGGGATGATATTAACGGCCCGGGATGATATTAACGGCCCGGGATGATATTAACGGCCGGGAATGATATTAACGCCCCGGGGTGATATTAACGCCCCGGGATATTAACGCCCCGGGGTGATATTAACGGCCCTGGATGATATTAACGGCCCGGGATGATATTAACGGCCCTGGATGATATTAACGCCCCGGGATGATATTAACGCCCCGGGGTGATATTAACGCCCCGGGATGATATTAACGGCCCGGGGTGATATTAACGGCCCTGGATGATATTAACGCCCCGGGGTGATATTAACGCCCCGGGATGATATTAACGCCCCGGGATGATATTAACGGCCCAGGGTGATATTAACGCCCCGGGGTGATATTAACGCCCCGGGGTGATATTAACGCCCCGGGGTGATATTAACGCCCCGGGATATTAACGGCCTGAGGTGATATTAACGGCCCGGGATGATATTAACGCCCCGGGATGATATTAACGGCCCGGGATGATATTAACGGCCCGGGATATTAACGGCCCGGGATGATATTAACGCCCTGGGATATTAACGGCCCGGGATGATATTAACGCCCCGGGATGATATTAACGGCCTGGGATGATATTAACGCCCCGGGATGATATTAACGCCCCGGGATGATATTAACGGCCCGGGATGATGTTAACGGCCCGGGATGATATTAACGGCCCGGGGTGATATTAACGGCCCGGGATGATATTAACGCCCTGGTATGGAATTCTTCAGTCTGCTACATTAATTGAAGTGCTGGCCTGTTTAAAATAAACAGGTTAATTCCTGTTAAAATAGCGACAGAAGAACGGCATATGGATGTGCCAATGTAACCAAGAGTAATCTCGATTCCAGTATTAACTGAGGTTCTTGCCAATACAAGCTCTGAATAAAGCCGAGTGATAGTGGTCTCAGTACCAACCCTGTGATCTTTGCCTTGCTTCTGTGTCTGTCTCCTGGACCCGGTTACAGTCTTTCTCCTGAGGCTGTGGAGAATTTGCAGGGATTATTGCTTCTATTGCTTCTGAACAGTTTGGGTTATAACCACCTGGGGGCCAAGTGACAAGAATAAATTACAAAACATTCTTTCGAAAGATGAGATCCTTGATGAGATGTGTTGCTGATAACCTGCATGTGGAGATGCCGGTGATGGACTGGGGTTGACAATTGTAAACAATTTTACAACACCAAGTTATAGTCCAGCAATTTTATTTTAAATTCACAAGCTTTCGGAGATTTTCTCCTTCCTCAGGCAAATGTTTGCCTGAGGAAGGAGAAAATCTCCGAAAGCTTGTGAATTTAAAATAAAATTGCTGGACTATAACTTGGTGTTGTAAAATTGTTTACAATTGATAACCTGCAGGGCAGCTTCTGAGTGACAATCAGTCTCTCAGCAGGAAAGTGGGACCAGAGCAGTTTACTAATAAACACAATCTTTAACCCAGTGATCTGAACAGTTCTCCCTCTCCTCCAGTAGAACCTTCTGGAAACATGGCACTCACTGCTGGTTCATGTTTTACAGCTTTCCACAGATTTCCACCTCACAAAACCCACTATCAGTTTTATTCACATGGACAATTCACACCGTCCAGGATGTACTGCAGGAAGCAGAAGCAATCCTACCCCTAGTGGGGTAAAAGTAAAAATACAGAGTTAAGGGCTGACTTTCTCAATTACTGGGCAAGGAAACACATTAGACCATTGAAATATACCATTTAAAACTGGCAAAAAGGACCAAACTTCTGGTTAAAGTTGCAGGGTCCAATCCTTGGCACATTTGTCAAATAATCAATAATACAGCTGACTGTAAAATGAAAATAAAACCACAGAAACAAAAGACAAACATCCAATCAGAATAAAGTTAAGAATTTGGATCACAGATTACACTGTTCAATTTTGTTTCCATAATTTTTGAAACAGTTTGAAAATATTCACAGGGAAGGAGTTATTGCAATTTTATATGCAGATTAATCGAGCCCATAAACGGGGTTTATTAATACACTGTCAGATTAAACTCCAAACACCAGACAAAAGGTCTCATTATGGCAGAACTGTTTCTATAATTATTTCATATCCATCTTGCAGGAGGAGTTTTAAAGTTTGAAATGATCAATGACACTACTGACTAATCCCTAGTCACAATCAGTGCGAACTGTGACACTACCGACTAATCCCTAGTCACAATCAGTGTGAACGATGACACTACTGACTAATCCCCTGTCGCAATCAGTGTGAACTGTGACACTACTGACTAATCCCCTGTCACAATCAGTGTGAACGATGACACTACTGACTAATCCCCTGTCACAATCAGTGTGAACTGTGACACTACAACAACAACTTGCCTTTATATAGCCTCTTATAACGTAGTAAAACGTCCCAAGGTGCTTCACAGGAGCGATTATCAAACAAAATTTGACACCGAGCCACATAAGGAGATATTAGGACAGGTGACACAAAGCTTGGTGCAAGAGGTAGGTTTTAAGGAGCATTTTAAAGGAGGAGAGAGGTAGAGAGGCGGAGAGGTTTAGGGAGGGAATTCCAGAGCTTAGGGCCGAGGGAGCTGAAGGCACGGCCGCCAATGGTGGAGCGATGGGAATCGGGGA